>NC_056743.1:440082737-440122737 GCF_019279795.1 Protopterus annectens
TGAAACATTGCCTAACACTAATGTGTCGCAATAAAAATAGGATTCACAGGTTCAGTACTAGGTATCTGTGTTTAACCTGCTTGGAAGGTTTTTTAAAAGTGCAATAAAAAGTAAACAAAACTTGTAAATGTCACTGACTGACAACTATATCAGCACATTCAAATTCAGAATGCATTACATGACGCTCATTATTGAGATCAGTTATACCGATGCTGTTTTTTACAAGTCCAGTGTCCCTTTAACTGCAATCACAAGAATTCCAAAAAACATCTCAAATGTCATCGCTCAATATCCGAATAGAAAGATCTTCTAAATTCTAGAATGACAGCTCTAAAGAACATGTTTTACTCTTGGTACAGCAAGAG
The DNA here is from genome assembly GCF_019279795.1 of Protopterus annectens. NCBI lineage: Eukaryota > Metazoa > Chordata > Ceratodontiformes > Protopteridae > Protopterus > Protopterus annectens. Next base: position 440,083,103 of record NC_056743.1, read on the forward strand.
AATTCTGTCACTGCTGTTTAAAAAAAATGCAATGGAAACCCAACTGATAGAAACTAAAATGTACCTTTAACCCGAGTTTCATACTCTGCTATTATTTCTTTATCCTTTTTAAACCTGATCGGTGTTGACATATTTCAAAATTCATGCTCCTTTCAGTCTGTCATAAATCAGATGTCAAAGTAATTTAAACTGCTTTTATCTAAACCTGATAAACGCAAAACAAAGTAGTTGTTGTTACTAGTGGAGTGAAACAGTGACAGAGCATGCCACAACAATTAAATGGATGGATGGTGCAGATATCTGCCTCTTCCTGGTCTCTGACTTCTATATTCGAATTTCAGCCATGCTGCCTATTTATATTCCTTTTCTTCCAAACTTTACACTACAAGCACGCTGTCGCTATCTAAAAATAAAAGTTACTTCCAAAGCCATGTAGCCAAAGGCACCAATTGCTCTTCAGCACGATATTCCTAAGCAAGTCTGTCTGAGATGCACGTTGCTGCTGCCCAAACAGTTGCACCCCTCGAGCCCTCAGTCGAATTCTGAATGGCTGGCAGGCCGCTCGTGATGCTGACATCATCGCACACGTGATGACATCAGCGGATGATTGCCAACGTAGAAATTTTTTTTAAAAAGACCGGGAATTAATCCGGAATAAAGGAGACCAATCAGAAAGTCGTGGCACCTCATTATTTGGACCTCAATCGGTAAATGCTGAGGAATTCGGCATGGTTGAGAGGTATGCTTGCCTATAACATTCTGCAATCATTTATTTGAATGTATACAATGCAGCACAATCACCATGGAGTTGTATAATTATTTCCTGGTAGATGATCCCACTACTCCTATAATAGAGGGACTGCCCAAGATACACAAGCATCCACATAATCCACCGATGAGACCTATTGTGGCTGGGCAAGGATTGTGTACTGAACCCCTATCAATTTATGTAGAACACATTTTGAAAAATGTACTAGCCAGGGATAAATGTATTCTTAAGAGATGCAAAACATTTTTTAAAGGATCTACATGGTCATACCAGTAATTTTCCGCCCACTATGGATTGTTTAATGGTCACCTTGGATGTACAGTCCCTGTTTACTGTAATTCCCAGTGGAGTAGGACTAGAGTTTTTGTGTCAATATCTCAAGGAAGATAAGAGTGTATGATACCAGAATTATTGATCTTCTATGTTTCCTGTTTGACATTATACTGGAGAATAACATCTTTGTTTGAACAGTGCATATATAAACAGTTGAATGGCGTGGCTATGGGCACTTCATGTGCCAATAGCTACACCAACCTTGTTATGGCAAAATGGGAAAAACAGCATATTGAAGGAACATGGTCAGAGAAAATGGTATTTTATCGGAGATTTGTAGATGACTTCTTCCTGTTGTGGGAAGGAGGTGCTACAAATCTATAGCAGTTCGAGTGACATCAATAGAAGTACACACTTTTTGAAATTCACAGCCCACAGTTTGAATAAGAATGCTGAATTTTTAGATGCTAGTATAACTAGGAAAAATACGGGATTTTTGTACTGAAATCTTCTGTAAGGAATGCTATAGGAACACCTGTGTCCATAGGCAAAGCATGCACTCCCAACATGTGTTCACTAATGTAGTAAAAGGACAAGCATTAAGGACTTCAAGACTAATCGCAGAGGATGACAGGCTTGAGAAAGAATTACATCAGCTAGAAGACAGATTTATAAAGAGGGGGTATGGGAGGAGAAAGGTTCTTTCCATTACCTCGTGTATGGGTTCTCAAAGGCGAAAGGAGGGGAAACCATACTTTTCCAATCAAGGTCAAGTTTATGAGGAAAAGAGCAGGAAAGATAACCTGCTAAGAATTCCCATTACGTATGCTAGTAATATTAGATCACTGCAGAATATCTACCATAGGAACTGGAATGTACTATGCTCTGATGACAGAGTTAAAACTCTGGTAGGGACCACCCCTCAATATGCCTATAAGAACAAGAAATCCCTTAAGAGACTCTTATGTGGCCCCAGGTATAAGCAAGCAATAGATGTTCAAAATACCACTCCTGTATATGGGACGAAACCCTGCAACTCCTGTAACTGTTGTCAATATATTGACGAGAGGACATTTTAGACATCCAGACACTGGAAAGACTACCTATTTCAGACTTGCAGCTGATTGTAATACCACTAACGTTGTGTATCTAGCTTTCTGTACTACATGATGTTCTTCATCTCACATTGCTGCAGTCCTTACATATGGGTAGTCCGCTGTCCTCGGTCGGCCCGAATACCAAAGTATTAAGCTGACGTCGGTCATGGGCGCTCAGATCTGACATCAGAGCGTCAGGGTATAAAAGCGCATGACCGACGTCATATCCTCAGTCTTTTTTGCCGCATGGGCCGATGCAGAAGCAGCGTTGCAAGTGCCGTTCGGCGTTCTGAAATTTTCGCATTCTGAGTTTGACCGAAACCAAGTTGGGCTAAGTACCCCGTTGGGGAATATTTTTGTTTTTTCTTGCCTCAGTTAATTCCGGATGTCAGAAAAAGTGAATAATTGTATTTCTTGTGGGAAACAGACACCGCATAGGGATTATCACTCTCTTTGCATTCCTTGTTTGGGACCGGACCACGACGTAGTCGGGTGTCGATTTTGTGCTAGGTTTAATAAGCGCACTATAAAAAGGTTAGATTGTGCTAGGTTAGTCTTTGGTAAGCGGTGTAATTATAATATGCCGTCGGATCCTCCGACGCCCGCTTAAACGAAGAAGCGCAAAGACAAATCCTTGAGACCTAGACAGGTTGATTCGTCCGTTTCGGACGCCGGTCCTGCAGAAACTACAGTGGAGCAGGTGGATCCGGCTGAAGTTTCTGTTGAGTCTCAGGGGGAAACTTTGATTTTGCAGGATGTGGCCTCACAGGAGTCAGGTCAAGCTGAAGGGGCCTCTCAGGTTACTGTTCTCCCTTCTATGCCTAAGGTGGTTAGGCCTTCTGCTACTATTTCTAAGGCTCCCTCTAAGGGCAGGTCTGTTTTGCCTTCCTCTGGTGTCCCTCCAGGTACTTCAGGGTCTGTGCCTAAAAAGCACATGCTTAAAATGGCAGAAGATTTGATTACTTTAATTAGAGGTTCTATGCCCCCTCCTGATAAGAGGCCCAGGGTGGAGCCAGAGTTGGAAAGTTTGGACCAGGCCTCAGATGACTCAGACTCTTCTGCTGAAGATATTCAAGATTTTCCCCCTTATTCGGATTCTGATGCAGAGGATTCCACTCCTTCTGCTTCTCCTCCAGAGGATTTTTCATTTTCAGAAACTCTGCATTCCATGAGGGAGCATTTTAAGTGGGAAGGACAGGATTTCCCTGATTCACGGAAGAGGCTTAGGGAATTCTTGTTTTTACCACAGCATAGACCCTTGGCTATACCTCCTGTTTTGGATGTTCAAGATGTTTTCGGAGGCTTCCCTTAATCCAGATTCTTTGCCTCCTGCGCCAGTTAAACCGGACAGGTATTACAGGGTGCCTGAGGCTCATAAATATCTGTATAAGAGTCCTAGGGCGGACCCAGAAACTATTAGTCAGGGGCCTAAGGGTGTTAGAGCTTCTGTTGTAAAGAATCCGGTTCCTCTAGATAAGGAAGCTAGAGCTTTGGATAGATGGGGTAAGAAGGTGTATACTTCTTCTACTTTAGCAATGAGGGCTTTAAATTGCCAGTTTCATATGTTGAAATATCAGAATTTCCTCCTTTCTCAGCTAAAATCTAAAGTGGATGCTTTGGCAGAGGGCATAGAGTGTAAAGAATTGCAAAATTTAGTACATGTCTCTGAACAGGTGGGTAAGCATTCTTTGCAGTGTGGTTTTGATGCTGTACAGGCCTCTTCTAGGGTGGCTGCCACTGGTTCAGTTCTTCTCGTAGGCACGCCTGGCTTAAGGATCAGAATTTGTCCGAGCATGTTAAAACTAGAATTCTGGATGCCCTTTACAGTCTGAAGTTTTGTTTGGTCCCCTGTAGAGTCGGTTTTGAAGAAAATGGAAGACAAGGCTAAGTCCATGCAGACTGTTAAAGATTTTTGCAGGTGCAACCTCCAAAGTTTAGTAGAAATTGGCCTACTAAGGGGTGGACCTACCCTTCTTCTGATTCTCAGTCTAGGGGTAGATCTAGACGTGGCAGGGGCAGAGCTCACAGTACATTCAGGCCTAGAACTTGGAGTTCACCTGCACAATCTGCAGGTGAGGGCAGGGGCCAGTCCTTTCGTAAACAGGCCCAATGACCTGCATTTTCAGCTGCCAGATTCTTCTTCCCTGGCAGCTCCTTTGGGAGGAAAGTTAGCACTCTTCAAGCAAAACTGGCTTCTAGTCACCCAGGACAAATGGGTATTGGACATTATAAACCGAGGCTACAAGTTCTATTTCCATACATTGCCTCCTTTCAAAGGCATGCCAGACATTCCTCCTCGGCAAAGGATAGAGGCTCACAAGCAGATTTCTTTACTTCTTCAAATAGGAGCTATACAGCCAGTTCCCCTGTCAGAAGTGGGACTAGGATTTTATTCTCGCCTGTTTCTAGTACCAAAGAAAGGGAACACGTGGAGACCCATTTTGGATTTATCTATCCTCAACACTTATCTGGACATTCCAAAGTTCAAAATGCTGACGTTACAACAGCTTTTACCTCTGTTGGGAAAAGATCACTGGATGGTAACTCTGGATCTCAGAGGCTTATCTTCATGTTCCTATCAGGCCCAGTTGCAGGAGGTACCTGCGTTGGGCTGGAAATTTACATTATCAGTTCTCTGCATTGCCCTTTGGCTTATCTACTGCCCAGAGTGTTCACAAAGGTTCTGGCTCCAGTGATAGCCTTTTTCAGGTTAAGAGGAATACAGATTTATCCTTATTTGGACGATTGCCTGATTATTGCACAACACAAAGACGAACTTCTGCATCATCTACAGTATGTGATGGTAGTGTTAAGATGCCTAGGTTATTCTGTGAACGAAACAAAGTCCAGTCTAGTACCCTCTCAGGACATGTGCTTTCTGGGTGTGAGACTGAATACAGCTTCCCAGATGGCCTTTTTGACCCCGGACAAACAAAGAAGCCTTTCTCTTTATTTCCATCAAATGTCTCAGCAGTCCAGGCTGACTGCAAGGACAGTCCTTCAAGCCTTGGGGTTCATGGCATCTTGTATTCTGGTGCTTCCCAATGCCAAACTGCATATGAGGAAGCTTCAATGGTATCTCAAAAATGTATGGACACAACACTGCCAAGATCTAGACACTGTCATTCAGATAATACCTTGCATTCAGAAAGAATTTTTGTGGTGGGCTCAGGAATGTCACCTAAACAAGGGACTCTCTGTGACCCGACCAGAGGCGAGTCAGATTCTAACGACAGATGCCTCTGACAAGGCTTGGGGAGCACACCTCAATGGAAAATGGGTGCAAGACACATGGCCTGTCAGACTTCAACATTTGCATATCAACTTGAAGGAGATGCTAGCAGTCCAATTTGCATTGATGGCTTTCAAGGATTTACTTCACCCAGGGCAGGTGTTGATTCAAACAGACAACACTACTGTCATGTGGTACATCAACAAGCAAGGGGGAACCCATTCGTACCCTCTTTGCAGGCAAGCGATGATTTTGTGGGAGACTGCTCTCAGTTTACACCTCAATCTTCAGGCAAGGTTTCTACCAGGAGCACAGAACTCCTTAGCGGATGTGTTGAGCAGACAAATTGTGGATCCTCATGAGTGGAAACTGGATCCTCATGTGTTTCAAAAGCTGACAGTGTTATGGGGGACTCCAGACATAGATCTGTTCGCTTCTCCACTAAATTACCAGTTGCCAAAGTTTTGCACAAAAATGTTTCATCCCACAGCTTGGAAGGTGGATGCTCTATCATTCAGTTGGAGCAGTCTTCATGTCTATGCCTTTCCACCTCTGCCTCTCATTCCCAAGGTACTCCTGAAGGCCAGAAAGGACAAGCCATCCATGATTCTGATAGCCGGATTGGCCTCGACAGCACTGGTACCCACTACTGAGGAGTTTGGTACGAGAGCCTCCATGGCCTCTGCCTTTGATTCCGCATCTTTTGTCTCAGGAGGGCAATCACTTCCTCAATGTCAAGATTCAGTCTCTGCATCTCACAGCCTGGCATATTCTGTTCTAGACCCTGGAGGGTCTCAGCTTCCACAACAAGTTTTGAATGTTATTTTGGAGGCCAGAAGGCCTACTACAAGGAAAGTTTACGCTGATAAATGGAGGAGATTTTTTCTTTGGAGCAAAGCGAAGGACTTTGATGTTTCCAAGCCTGATTTAAGTGTTTCTCTTCAATATCTTACTGAGTTATTGGACAAGGGTTTGTCTTTCTCCTCGATAAAGGTTCATGCTGCAGCCATTTCTGCTCACTATGACTGTGACCCTCCTTTATTTTCCCATCCTTTGTTTAAGCAATTTCTTAGAGGGCAAAGAACATAAGACCCCCACGAGAGCTCCTACTCCTGCTTGGGATCTCAATTTTGTGTTGGAAAAGCTTACTCTACAACCTTTTGAGCCTGCAGCCACGGCCGAGTTAAAGTATTTATCATGGAAGACTGCTTTTTTTGTTGGCCATTACCTCTGCAAGAAGGGTTTCTGAATTACAGGCCCTTATGGCAGTGGAACCTTTCCTGATTTTTCATAAGGATAGGGTATCTTTGCACTAATCCTTCCTTTATGCCTAAAGTGGTTTCTAGTGTGGCCTTGAACCAAACTATTCATTTGCCTACTTTTTATGCAAACCCTCAAAATAAAGGGGAGAAGATTTTGCATACTTTGGATATTCACAGGCAGTTACGTTATTATTTGAGCAGAACCAAGGGTTCAGGCAGTCTCAGCAGTTTTGTTTCTTTTGCTTTGGGTTCTCAGGGAAAACCTGTTTCAAAACAAACTATTTCTAAATGGATTGGGTTTTGTATTTCTTTCTGTTATTCCCATCATGGTAAGGAGATTCCGGCTGGAATCAGACGTCATTCCACTAGAGCTACTGCCACTTCCACTGCCTTTCTAAGGGGGTAGCTACAAAAGATATTTTGGAAGCAGCCACTTGGAGTTCAGTGCATACTTTTTCCAAGCATTACCACCTTCCTCTTTATTCTAAGTCTAGGGCTGGATTTGCCACTGCAATATTACAGGGCATTTTAGCAGCTCCTAATGCTTTATGATTTTGCCATCCTCCCTTTACCTCTGCTTTGGGATTCTACCCATATGTAAGGACTGCAGCAATGTGAGATGAAGAACATAGTACAGTTTTGTACCTACCATAAATGTAGATGTTCGAAGATCCACATTGCTGCAGTCCAATTTACCCTCCCTCCTTCCCCTCTGTAGTTTGGCATGGTTATATGGTTTGGGTGATGGTGGTTGTTGGGCATGTTTTTGGGAGGTATCCTGTTTTTGGGCTGTGGCCTTTTTTTAGGGCCTTCTGACATCTGGGGCAAGAAAAGACTGAGGATATGACGTCGGTCATGCGCTTTTATACCCTGACGCTCTGATGTCAGATCTGAGCGCCCATGACCGACGTCAGCCTAATACTTTGGTATTCGGGCCGACCGAGGACAGCGGACTACCCATATGTAAGGACTGCAGCAATGTGGATCTTCGAACATCTACATTTATGGTAGGTACAAAACTGTACTTTGTTCATTCTATGTGGGCGTGACCACAAGAAGGTTTCGTGATATGAATAGGGAACACACACATGACATAAACAGAAGGGCAGGAACTAATGCCCTGGCTAGGCATGTTCTAGTGTCAGGGACAGCACAACTTTCAATTCATGGTAAATGAGAAAGTTCAGCTAGGATGCAGAGGTGGTGCAATTAGGAATTTGGTAGAGACTAAAGAGCTTGAATGGATTGTTAGGATGCATGCCAACATGGATGGGCAAAGGCCTGAATGATAAAGTTTGTATTAAACCAATTTTGGTTAATAAGCCACTACGCAGATAAGATGTTCTTCGTGTTTCACTGTTGCAGTCATTACATTTGGATAATCTGCTGGCAGGTTGCCCTCAGTTGGCCTGTTTAACAAAGTCTTGGGTCTTGCGTCGGTTGCTGTCCCTTCTTCCTTGACGTCAGGGGGTATAAAACATGCAGCCGACGCTATTACATTAGTCTTTCTTGCCGTGCGGTGCCCAAAGCAGAAGCAGTTTGCAAGTGCTGGTCGGCCGACGCCTGAAATTTTCATTTTCAAGTTTCAGATCCGGTCTTCAACTAAAAAGCTAAGTACCCCGAGGGGGAAACTTTTTCTTGCTCTTACTGAGGTCAGTTAAAATTAATAATTGCATTACTTGTGGGAAGCAAGTACCTCATAAGGATTTCCATTTGTACTGTATTCCTTGCCTAGGCCCTGACTACGACGTACTTTGCTGTCGGTTCTGTGCCTTATTTAATCAAAGGACTATTAAACGTCTGTACATTTTTGCTTCTAAATATTTTGGCTCACGCTTTAGTTATCCAGAAATGTCGTCTGTTAGAAATCCAACTACCGGAATACCTAAAAAATGCAAAGAAAAGAGACAGGCCGTTGAGGTCCAAAACTGCAGACTATGCTTCTCCTAAGCCAATCGCCAGTTCGCCGGTACTCAGGCGCTTTCGCAGCCCCCGATATCCACTAATTTTGATTCACAGGCCTCTACTGAGACCCATTCAGAGTCCGGTATGCTGCGAGATGCTTCAGTAATGGAACCCGGGGATGCCTCTACCTTGGATGGGTCTGGAGCCGCTGTGCAGGCACCGGATTCTGAGGATGTTTTCAGGCCTACAGATTTGTATATTAGACCGACGTCATCTTCAAAACTACAGCCAAAATCTGGAACTATGTCTGAAAAATTGATGCCTATGCCACATGTACAGGCCCCTATGCCTGTAAAACAAATGATCAAAATGGTCTCAGGGTCTCAAGGGCATTAAGGCTTCTACTGCTAAAAATCCTACCCCTTCTGATAGAGATTCCAGAGCGCTGGATAGATGGGGTAAGAAGGTTTACACTTCTGCAGCCTTGGCAATCAGGGCTTTAAACTGTCAATTTCATATGCTAAAATATCAACAGCATATCATGGGACTGCATAAACAGAAAATGATGTTAATTTCTGACTGTGGAAAATAGATTTACAGGATCCTATTGCATTCAGCTGAGCAAGTTGGAAAACCTACTTTGCAATGTGATTTTGATTCTTTGGAGTCCTCTTGCAGGGCTGCTGTGACTGGGTTTGTGCTAAGAAGGCATGCTTGGCTCAAAGAGCAAGATCTGCCTGATCATGTTAAAGCAAAATTGTTGGATGCTACTTTACAACAGGACCGTCTCTTTGGTAATAAGGCTGAAGAGGTTCTAAAAAAGATGGAAGATAAAGCTAAATCTATGCAAACTGTGAAAGATTTCTTACAAGTGCAACCTCCAAGATTTAGTAGACACTGGCCTACTAAGAACTGGTCCTTTCTAGTTCCTTCGAGAGCCACTCAAGTCAAACCCAGACATTCCAAAGGCACCAGGTTTCAGTCCCAAGGGACTTTCAGAACAAAACAATGGGGTGCCTCCTCTTCCAAATCTGGAAACAACAAGACACCTCCCTATGGTAAGCAGTCTCAATGACTTCCCTTTACACTTAACAAGCACTTACCTTTTAGCCTCCCCTTTGGGGTGAAAACTGGCTCTTCATGCAAGAAACTGGCAACTTATAACCCAGGACAAATAGGTTTTAAATATAGTATTCCAGGGATACAGATTTCATTTCCATACCCTGCCAATTCCAAATGGATGGCCAGATCTGCCCCAAATCAGTGGGCAGAGGCTCAGAAACAAGTACTTTCCCTCATGAGCAATGGGGGCTATTCAACTAGTACCAGAAGAGGAAAAGGGACAAGGTTTCTATTCAGAACTTTTCCTGGTACCCAGAAAAGATGAATCATGGCGTCCAATTCTGGGCTTATCTACTCTAAACACCTTTCTGGACATCCCACAATTCAAGATGCTGACTCTTCAACAATTACCTCCTATGCTAGGCAAAGATGCCTGGTTGGCAGCTCTAGATTTAAAAGAGGCTTGCCTGCATATCCCGATCGGGGAGTCTTGCAGAAGATACACTTCAAAGCAGGCTACTTGCATTACCAGTTCTCTGTACTGCCCTTTGGCTTATCTACTGCGCCCAGGGTCTTTACAAAGTGCCTGGCTCCAGTAATTGCATTTTGTAGACAAAGAAATATTCAAATATATCCATACCTGGACGATTGTCTAATTCAGGCAGAAAACAGAGACATTCTTTTAAAACATCTGGCGTTTGTAAAATGAGTTCTAACTTGTCTAGGGTACACTGTAAACTAAAAGAAATCACAACTGGTACCCTCGCAAAAAATTACATTCCTGGGTGCAAACTTGAATACAACTGCCCAGATGGCTTTCCTTACACCAGAAAAACAAATTCATTTGGTGACTTACTTCAACCAGGTGGTCACAAAAACCCTGCTGTCTGCAAGCCTCGGGGTTCCTGGCCTCCTGCATTCTTCTAATTCCATATGCAAGACTGCGTATGAGGAAACTTCAGTGGTACTTAAAAAGTTTATGGAGTCAACATTGTCACAGCCTGGAAACAGTGATTCCTATCATACCTTGCCTGCAACTAGAGTTCCTATGGTGGGCAGAGGTCTGCCACCCAAACAAGGGACAGTCATTCACACCACCCCCTGCCGCCCAAACCCTAACTACAGACACATCAGACTATGCTTGGGGGGGGGGGGTCATCAGATGGAGCCCAAATCAAATGCACCTTCATATCAATCAAAAAGAAATGCTAGCTGTACAGAATGCACTGACAGCCTTCGAGGACTATCTTCATCCAGGACAATTACTGATAGACAGACAACACCACGGTTGTGTGGTACATAAACAAGCAGGGGGGTACACACTCCTACCCCCTTTGCACACTAGCAATGGCGTTGTGGAACACGGCTTTGACCTATTAAGTACAAATACAAGCTGAATTCCTGCCAGGAAAGCTGAACACTCTAGCAGACGAACTAAGCAGAAATCTCATAGACACTCATGAATGGAAGCTGGAACCATGGATTTTCAACATGTTGACAAAATGGGGGAGCGCAGACATAGATCTTTTTGCCTCACCCCAGAACTATCAGTTGGACAAATTTTGCACAAGAACTCATCACAAAAAAGCTTGGAAAGTGGATGCTCTATCCTTCAGCTGGAAAAACCTATCAGTCTATGCCTTTCCCCCTCTGCCTCTGCTCTCCAAAGTTCTACTAAAAGTCAAACAGGACAAACCAAAAATGGTTTTGATTGCTCCAGACTGGCCTCGCTAACACTGGTACCCACTTCTGCGCAGTGTGTCACACCTTCCACCGTGGCACCTGCCTCAGACACCTTTCTTGCTGTCTCAGCAGAGCAACCAAACTTTGAATCTTGCAGCGTGGCTAATCACCTAAATTCACCCTTAGCATTCCTCAGCAAACCTGTGATGGATGTCATTTTGAAGGCGAGAAGGCCTAGTACTAGAAAATCTTATGCTGACAAATGGAAAAGATTCTGTGCCTGGAATCAATCTCAAGGGATAGCAGTGCCCAACATTCCTCAGATTTTGCAATACTTAACTGAGATGCTTCACAAAGGCCTGTCCTTTTCTTCCATAAAAATTTCAGCTCATTAAAGCAGTATCTCAGAGTGGCCAAAAACTTAAGACCACCCAGGAGAGCTCCAACCCCTGTCTGGGATCTCAATTTTGTATTGGAGAAACTCACTCTCCCTCCTTTCGAGCCAGCTGCTACTGCAGACTTAAAATTTCTATCCTGGAAAACAGCTTTGCTTTTAGCAGTCACTTCAGCTAGAAGGATTTCCGAATTACAGGCTCTTATGGCAGTGGAGCCTTTCATAATTTTTCATGCAGACAGGGTATCTCTCTGGACCAATCCATCCTTCATGCCTAAGGTGGTATCCAGCGTGGCTTTTAATTGGACCATTCATTTGCCAACTTTATTTCCCAGTCCACAGAATAAGGGGGAGCGGATTCTGCATTCATTGGATGTTCACAGACAACTTAGATTTTTACTTAAACAGGACTAAATCTCAAAGAAAATCTGAACTGCTGGTAGCATTTGCTGCAGGGGCAGAGGAAAAGGCTATTTCAAAGCAAACCATTTCCAAATGGATAAGCCATTGTATTCATTTCTGCTGTAAGCACCATAGAAAAACTATCCCCCAGGGGATGAGATCCCATTCCACCAGGGCTGCATCTACTTCAACAGCCTTTCTGAGATGTTCCTACCAGGGGCAGTCTAGAAGCTGCTACCTGATGCATTTTCTTTTCAGTAATGCTACTGCTGTTTGTAATGATCACCTTAAGCCACTTCCAGGTAGGGTTAGAGCATATTCCACAAAGGCTTTGACTTTGGTGCCTTTCTGAAAGGTGTGAAATTGAAGTATTCTTCTAGCAGCAGCTTGGTTCTCTGTGCAGACTTTTACACAGTAATACAAATTGGATTCCTTTTCAGTGTCCAGAACATGTTTTGCTAGGGCTATTCTTTGTAGACTCTGGTTTAGCACCCCCCTGTTTTCTTTTTTAGTTCTAAGCTGTGGTAATCTACCCAAGAGGGTTAAACTACTGCAACAGTGGTCTAAATGTTGAGCATAGTACATTTGTATAAGTTCATTTACTGTAACAGATTTTCAAATAGATTGCCATTGTAATAGCTGTCCCTTTTGCCCCTTTTGTATTGCCAGGGTGTGGATGTATATACCCCTGTGTGTACAGTTTACTGTTGGGTTTGTTTCCTTATGCTATCCTTTCCCAGGGCCCTCCTCCCTTTTTTTTCAAGGCAAAAAAATCTCTGGGGAAATTGACACACTATCTTTAGACTGCTTGGAGGTTGTTTTAGAGCTTTGTATGTTGGCTGGTGGCCAAGGGTATGACCCAAATAGCTTAGGTTACTGCAATATTGATCTATTAGAGCATCTACTGTTATGGTAATTTTACTTACACAGGTGTACTTTCACATTTATTCATGTGGAACCAGCAGAGTCTGATTTTTAATAGCTGTCTGTGGGTTTGAGTACATGTTTTTTAGTGGTTGATATACTGATTACACATGATAACTTCTGAATGATGCCAAGAAGTTTAGGTATGTTCACTGAAGTAATGGTTAATTGCAGCATAAGGATGGATGGGTTTCTATACTGGTTGTACAAAAGTATGGACAAATTGGACGGTTGTGAATGTCATGTATAGTATGGTGGTCATTATTTGGATGCAGTAAAGCTGACCCCCCCCCCCCCAATAAATAAAATAAAAGTGCTTTAACAATTTGGAAAACTGTTGCAAGTAATAAAACAAAATCACTTTCTTTCTATAGCTGGCCAAAGGATTGAAGCTCACCTTTGACACTACCTTTGTACCGAACACTGGGTAAGTACTTGAATTTAGCTGCTAAGAAGATGCATGGCACTCGAAACTGACATTGTGATCAACTAAATACTTGTTAACTGAATAATAAATCACAAAAGTGATTTCAGTCATTAGCATAATTTCTAGAACAAGGATAAATTATCCTGCTTTTATATATTCTGGACTGTTCATTTTTTAAATTCTTTATTTTTTGTTCCATCAAGTTTGTGGCCTGGTGTGGTAAGGAAGCGTATTCAAGCTGGTAGGAATATACTATAGGCTTTATGATCAAGATCTTGCACCAAGGGAGCCGTTTGTGGTAACTAATATGAGCTCTTGATTTGGGCTTAGTATTAATATTGAAGCTAGATCAGGACACTGGTGTTAGTTTGAACATATCTGGTTATATATTTTCCATTTGAAGGTCATGTGTAATATTGTTGGGTAGATGTTGAAGATGTAGACTACAAGCATTGCTGCCTTTTTGTGTGCACTGTTACAGGTTATGTTTTGATTAGGGCTACAATTGGTTTGGTGCACTGAGAGATTTTTAGCAAGCATTAGGGTGCAGCTACAGCAATCCCTGGTATCTTGTGTCATGAATTTTTATTCTGTACAAAGCTCTCATCTTGCAGTCCATGTTACTAAGTATGTTCTTTGAAGGAATAGTTCCTGGTCAGTGATGATTCCAAAGTGTTTCTAACTGTTAACCTGTTATGTTGGGCAAATTATTTCCTTCAAAATATGATGTGGGTGTGTTATGAATGATCATAGCTCTGCTTTCTTTTTTGCCCAAGTATATTTTAAATCTTCTAATTAAAGTTAAACTTTCCGTGAAAGATCCAGTTTTTGTTGCCTTAACTCCTGTTTGTAGATGTGTATAGTCAGTCCATCAGGGCAGTCCTTACTAGAGCTTACGCCGCTGCGATCCAGTCGGCCCGCCAATACCAGAGTCGTACGCCAGTCGCGTCACCGCGCATTAGGAGGCGCGCCAGCACGCCAGTACTAATGGCCGTTTTGGCTGAAGCGCTCAGTCTTTTTTGTTACAAGGGTCGGCTGCAGTTGCAGATTGCCCGTTGTGCAGGTTGGCGCTTGGGAACATTTTGTCGGCCCGGACTGTTTTTTAGCGAAGTTCAGAAAAGTTAGGGCGCATATTTCTGACAAACGCAATACCTCTATATTACCCGACATTGTGTATACCTTGTTTAGGTCTGAGCACGCTGTTGGCCGGCTTACCGGCCAGTGCAGGTACGCTCGTGGTTGCCTGAGCAACCGGAGCTTCAGATTGAATCAGAGTTGGCTTAAAGCTCGCAGGATTATTTTACTTTTTCTTGCCTGTCATAGCTTAAACCGGATGAGGACAAAGGGCCACAAATCAGCCTATGAACAACACCTCGCAGAACCGCATACAGGTTGTATACCAAAACAGGCAGAGCCGACGCCAGTTGTTGGTAGTCCCTTGTGCGTCTCAATTTTTTGTCAATTAGCCAGAGGAGTGCCCAGGTGTTTTTTTAGTGGTTGCCAGCAGAAACTTTTTCTTCCCCAGGAGGGATGCTCCTCTCAGAGGGGCTTCCACAGCCAACTCTCTTCTCAGGGTTTAGGGTTTCTCTCTCGCCAAGTCCTTCTGTTTCTAGGGGTTGTTGCCTCTACAGAGCCTTAGGGCTTGCCAGGAGGTTCTAACTTCAGTCAGGCAGAAAACCCTAAGGAAGAGCCTTGTACCTAAGAAACTGATAAGGCCAGGCTGAGAGGGCTTCAGGTAACTATTCTAGAGGTTCCCAGTAGTTTGAGCCTCCTTTGAAGATTTGCACTTTTAGAGGATTTATTTTTTCAGTTTCAGTAGGGGCTTCTGTCTCTTCATGAAGACGGCCTAAGTATCCCATGCTTAAAATGATTGAAGTGAGGATTTTTATACTCCGATTCCTCCTGAGGGAGGATTTGATTTTTAGGAGAGGCCAGTTAATCTTTGAGCACTTTAAAATGGGAAGCCAGGTGTTTTTACCCCAGCATAGCCCCTGGATTTGAATTTTCGAGATTACCCCTGCACCCTCATTTAGACCTGATACCTGTTTCATTTGTGAGACTCTGCATTCCATAGCCCTAAGAGTAGGTAAAGGCTTTAAGAACTGCTTTCTTAGAAGAGATAGGGGGAATTACAGGCTACCTCTCATAAGTACCTCTTAGCTATACCTCCTGTGTTAAAAAACTGTTTTCCCAGGGCCCAAGAGGCAAGAGGGTTGGGGTGGATAAAAATCCTCCTGTTACTTTTCTAGAGGCAAGGGCTGAGGGTGTCTGGAATAATCTCCTGTATTTCAAAATGGTCCTAGGGATGAGAGACGAAATTTCAGGGCCCAGCGACTTGCTGTATCTAAATTATCTCCTGGACAATTTTGGTTGATGTAGTTTTTCTGCTGGATTTAGGGGCAAGAATCTTTTCATGTGGGTTTTTCTAGCTTCAGAAGCTTGAATTGTCAGTTTCATGCCGTAAATCTCGCTGGCTGTGCCTTTCACTGTTGAACAAAGCCGTGGACGTCGGCGAAGGTGATGATGTTATTTGACTTGTTGTGTTAGTTGGTGGATAAGAACAAGTTTTAAAGCATTCTTTTTGTAAACTGTGTTTGATGGCCAAGGCCTTCCTGCAGTTTGGCTGAATTTAGTTCCCAAGTTTGGCCTAGAAGTGCCTGGTTGAGGACTGCACCAGTATAGTGTTAAGACATTGTCTAGGGGCAGGTGACACAGTCTGTTGGGCATTTTGGCAGGGGGGACCCAGTTAGAAAGAGTAGGGGGGGGCTCAAGGTCTCTATGGCCTAGAACAGGGATTTTTTCAGCTGCACCTTCACCGGGTTAGTAGAAATTGGCCTTCAGGCAGACTCCAATGACTTCGCCTTTTCAGCTGCCAGTAGATTCTTCAGACGTGGTAGGGAAAGACATCATTCTACTTTACAAGTAGAATGGGGGATTCACCTCAGACTTCATGCCCCACGGATTTCATTCAATTTCCCTTCGCCAGACCCAATCACTACCTTGCCAGCCGCCCAAAGATAAAGGCTCCTGCCCAAGTTTCAAAACTGTCTAGCCAAAAGAGTCATCACTCAGTCCAAGACAGATATTGGCCTAGGATTTATTGCCACAAGAAGGGGAACAACCAAAGAAGGCTTTCCTAGTACCAATGCTTGGAACACTCGGAGACTGCTTTGTGAGGCTCATCCAAAGTTCAAATCTGGACATTCCCAGCAGCTTAAGATCCTTCTGGGCTTAAGATCACTGGATGGTAACTTAAGATCATGGGTAACTTTACCTTCATGTGCCTATCAGGCTCACTGCTTTTGGATTGTTCTCCAACACGAGATTCTCTTTTCCCAAGTCTGATCTGCCCTTGTTTTATCAGCTATTACCCTTTGTTCTATCTATCATACAGTGGTTCAGGTAGATCTTCAGTCAGGGCTCCTTCACTTGCTATCTCAGCTACTTTGGTTTCGGAAGCCTGATTCTGGCTCAGCTGGAGATTCTCTCTTCTATCTCAGCATCTGACTTATCTTAGGCACTGCTTATAGTATTCTGGCTGGAAAGTCCAGTAAAGTAAGTCTAGTCTCAGGCTCAAGACATGGCCCTTCTAAGACTATTTAGACGACTGCCTGATTCTTGGCTACCCTCCCTAAGACAAAGATACAGCATCTGACACTCTTACAGCAGATCTAATCACTTGCCAGGGTATTCAGAGACAGATCAGTCAAGCATTAGGGTTCATGGCATCTTTCTTGTGCTTTCTGGGTCAATGCCAACTGCATATGAGGAAGCTGGCCAATAACCCCAACAAACAAAACACAGCATCACTTTATGGACATCAACGTCATTCAAATAATACCTTGCCTTCAAAGAGATTTTTGGGGTCAGTTCATGGGCCTCAATTCTAATGCTAGGTCTCCCAACCGACCTCTAAGAAGTTTAAATCAGATTTACCTCGCAGATGCCTCTGACATTGCTACCTCGGACACTGTCATTCAAAGTGGAGGATACAAGACAAGTGGCCCATCTAGGCTCAGGAACTACACCTGCAACAAGGGACTCTCTGTGAGTTACAGGACAGTTGGGACATTTTAGCAGTCACAGATGCCTCGGACCTTGCAAGGGGACACTTCTCACATGGAAAGTGGATAAGAAAAGTGGCCTGCCAACTCACAGCATCTACATATCAACATGATGAGATGTTAGCAGTCCAGTTCTTATGGTGGGAGATCACTGCTTCAGGGGAGAGGGCAGGTCAGGATTCAAGGTTTCAACAGGAGCACAGAACTGTGGTAGCACAACAAACAAGGGACAACGTGCTGATCATCTCTATGCAGGCAAGCAACAATTTTATGGGATGGGAACATCAGCCTGCATGGCACTCTCCTAAGGTTTAACCACCAGCCACCATACTCTTGCCAGCAGTTGTGTTACACACACAATGCCACCCCACAAGTGGCTTGGTTTCTTCATCTTTTTCTGAAATTGACCTTGTCATGGGGTGCCTTTCTTCCTCTCCCTACCTCCACTTTCTCCACGACAGGACAGGTAGGGTGACACAGACTCTAGCACAGAGGATGATTTTGGTTGCTCTGAATTCCCCTGACAAACCTTCATGTGTATGCCTTTCCACCTCTGGTAAAGAATTGATTCCACTTCTGTTATCCCAGCAGGATCTAAGCCCCAGACTCTCCAGATCACACTCCTCCTCTCTCCATCTCTATGGCCCTGGCATATTCCATTGTGTTAACCTTTGATTCTCAACAAGTTTTCAACAAGTTTTAAATGTGATTATGGAAGAAGAGCTAGAAGACCATGTACAAGCCTGGATTAATCAAAGATTTAATTTGGAGATTCAATTTTTAAAGAAATTTGAAGAATTTGATTATGGATTTGAGAAGACCTAGTACACCTAAAGGGAAATGGAACTGTCTGTCTGTCTGTCTTCTATTCTCATTCATTTTGTTTAATGCAGCATCAACATCTTACTACCATTGTGACACCCGGTCTTGTTTCTTCCTTCAGAGGTTCAAGCAGCTGAGGCAGGGCAAAATATATCCCGCCCTACCTCTCCATTTTTTCTTGCTTCCTT
This sequence comes from Protopterus annectens, assembly GCF_019279795.1. NCBI lineage: Eukaryota > Metazoa > Chordata > Ceratodontiformes > Protopteridae > Protopterus > Protopterus annectens. The sequence goes on from NC_056743.1 coordinate 440,101,607, forward strand.
TGTTCTTTGTGTTGGAAAACTCTACTCTAATATAGCTTTGAGCCGAGAGCTCCTGGAATTTGGCTTTTTGTTGGCTTTTACTTTTTTTGTTACATACTTCTGCAAGAAGGGTGTCTGCAATTGAAAGCCCAGTCATTCCTTTGATTTTGTTATTTTCACTTGGTCATTAGGGTGTCTTGTTGTGCCTTATCCTCCTTCTAGCTCAGTGTGGTTTTTTTCTACAGTACTACTTTGCCTTAATTTTTCCTGCACCCCCAAAAGAAAGGGGAAAAAAATGCTTTTAAATTAGATTTATTCATTTTTATTACTTATAGGACTTCATGCTATTAAAGGGAAAAGATTGGGTATACTTTTGCTTCAGCAGTTTCTTTTGTTTGTTCGTTTTAGGACAAGCCTGTGTCAAAACAAACTATTTCTAGATGGATTGGCTTTGCATTGCATTTTGTTATTCCCATCATGGCAAGGAGGTTCCAGCTGGGATTAGGCCTCATTCCCAGCAGCATCATGGCAGGGAGTGTTCCTTCTGGATTAGCAGGGGTTCCAACAATAGATTTTGGAATACTAACACTGAGTTCAGTGTATACTCTATGATATTTTGAAGCCCTCCCTTGGTTAAGTCTAGGCTGGTTTTGCCACAGCTTGTTTGTGCAAGGCATGTTGTCAGCTCCTTTCTTTTTATGATTTGCCAGCCTGTCCCTGCCCTGCTTCTTTACTCCTAGTATGGTGACTGCAGCAATGGAAAACTAAGAACATAGTACAGTTTTGTTCTAGTAAGAAATGTAGATGTTCGAGTACCTACCATAAACAGTCCAATTCCTCCTCCCTCCTTTCCTGTGTTTAGGGGTGTCCTCTGTCCCTAGTATATTTAGGTATATATTTTTTGCTATATTTGCCCTTTATTTTGGGCCTTTATTTTCAGCCTTCTCTTGGAGGTCTCTCTGACATCTGGGCCAAAAAAGACTGAGATATGATATGCGGTTGATCGTCATGTACCATTGACGTTCACGTACTACGTCTCACGCGCGCGACCGACGCCTTATACTCTGGGTATTCGGCCCGACTGGATGACTAAGGTTCCATAGTAAGGACTGCGCAATGGAATCCCTAAACATCTACATGGTAGGTACAACAAAACTGTACTTTATCCTGTGTTAGTGTGCCATCACCAGTGTATTGGACTTGTACAATGTGGAAAGGCAAGGACCAAGCATGTATGCCTGTGGGCTCAGTATGAGGCTGGTATGGATCAGACAGCGTATTCTGTCAGGACGCTACCTGTTTTGTGTATGTTTGGTGTTGAACTATTTCTGAGTAGGTGAAATATAGACTACCTGTAGCTGTGGGATTATGATTTTATGCTTTTTGAAGTCAAATTCTTTGTAGATGTCTAGAAAAACAGCAGCTGTGTTGTGTAGGACTTTATCAGTATTAGTAGTACGTCTAGCATGGTCTGTGAATGTCATAGTTGCTGTGATCGTATGCCATGTTATCATAAGATGTTAGAGAGCTGGAGGTGTTCCACTTAAGTATATTTGCCAGGAACTCTGTATGCTGATATGACAATACTTAGAAATTTTTATACTACTCTACTGTTTTGGAGAATGATCTTGGTTTATTTCATGAGTCTGGTAGAACTTTATTTTATTGCTGTAAACATGGATACAGGCAGTGCAGTATGGTTTGATTCCTGTTTCAGAAAGGTTGTGGTGGTTGATCATAGATGCAGAGCTGTGATATTTAATTTTTCTTCCAAGTTTTTATACAACTTGTACCTTTACTGGAGTAGGGCTAAAACATTCCCTTGCTGCATCAGTTGTTTTCTTTCCATGTAGTGTCTAATTTGGAACCATTTGTTCATCTGTCTGAAGTACTAGAGGATTACGTTTTGGACTACGTTTTGGACTTCTGTAAAGTAAGCACAAGAGTTAAGATGATGTCCTTCAAGGATGCATCTGCAGTCCTTACAAATGGGTTGTCCTGTCGTCAGGCAGCCCCTCGGTCGGCCGGATTCCAAAGTCTGGGTCTGGCCTCGGCTGGTGTCGCACTTCACCCGACGTCATAGCTGCAGTTGTTCGGGTATAAAGGCATCAGCCGACGCCATTTTCCTCAGTCTTTCTTGCCGCGTGGCCCAAGCAGAAGCTGTTCGCAAGTGCCGGTCGGTCAGAACCAGAGATTACTACTACAAGTACCGAAGACTTCTAAAAGCTAAGTACCCGTTGGGGACTCTTTCTTGCCTCAGCCGATGTCAGAAAAAGTGAATAACTGTTTAACTTGTGGGAAACAAATACCTCATAAAGATTTCCACTCTTACTGCTTACCTTGCTTAGGCCCAGACCACGACGTAGCAGCTTGTCTAGCCTGTGCTTCTTTCAACCGACGGACATTTAGACGTCGGTCGGAATTTGCTGAAGAGTTTTTCGCCCGATTTCGCTTACATTATGCCGCCGGATACTCCGACTCGCAAATTTCTAAAACGCAAGGAAAAGGACCGACACTCGCGGTCCGCGGTTTCGGCCGAAACCGCGGTTAAGCCAACCGCGAGTGTCTCGGTTTCGGCTGAAAAAGAGTCCACGGTTCTTCCTTCGGCCGAAAGCTTGCCAATTACCGAGGCTTCATCCAGCCAGGCTGAATCTGCTACTGAAATCACACCTGCTCTTGCAGGTTCGCAGGATTTATCTGATACACTATCCCTTTGGATATTTCTACCCCTGCACGTGGAGCTGCTAGGCCTCCTGCATCCATGTCGATTAAGGCCTTTGCCAGGGCTAAAGCAGCTAAAACTACCAAAACTGTGCCTGCTAAGACCCCCTCTCACAGGCCTAGCTCTAGTTCACAAATGCTTAGTCTAGCAGAGGATCTCATTTCTTTAATCCGGGGATCCCAAACACATCCAGACACGGCCTCTCACCCACCTCCAGAGAAGAGGATTAGAGTAGAGCCCCCTGAGCCAGTTTCTTCAGATGGCTCCACTGATGAATCAGATAATTCAAACCCTCCAGAAGGCCCCTTCTCTCCTTATGAGGACTCTGATGCAGAAGACTCCATTCCTTCTGCCTCTCCGCCTGAGGAATTTTCTTTTGGGGAAACCTTGCATGCTATGAGGGAACAATTTCAATGGCAGGGCCAGGATTTTTCAGACTCTAGGAAAAGGCTTAGAACCTTTTTGCATTTGCCACAGCATAGGCCTTTAGCCATTCCTCCAGTACTTACTGTTGTGGATGATGCTTTTAATGATGCTTGTACTGCTCCTGATTCTCTTCCTCCGGCCCCTGCTAAGCCCGATAGGTACTACAGGGTTCCGGACACACATTATCATTTGTATAAGGCCCCTTTGCAGATCCCGAAACTATCTCCCAGGGACCCAAGGCTGTAGCAGCTTCTTCTACCAAAAACCCCCTCCCCTCTGAAAGGGAATCTAGATCCTTAGAGAGATGGGGTAAAAAAGTTTACACTTCTGCTACTCTTTCAGCTAGGGCTTTGAACTGTCAATTCCACATGATTCAGTATCAGGAATTTGTTAGACCAATTAACTAAAAAACTGTCCTCTGATGAACCATTAGACAAAAAATCTGTACAGGAAATGGTACATAACATTCAGCAGGTCAGTAATCATTCCTTAAAATGCGGCTATGATGCACTGGAGGCTTCCTTTAGATCAGCCATGACTGGCACAGTGATCAGAAGACATGCATGGTTAAAAGAGCAGTCCTTACCAGACCATGTTAAATCAAAGCTCCTAGATGCTCCCATGGATAAGCTCAATTTGTTTGGCTCCCCTGCGCAGCAGGTGCTGAAGAAGGTGGAAGATAAAGCAAAATCTGTCCAGACAGTCAAGGATTTCTTGCAGGTCCAGCCTCCAAGGTTTAGCAGGAACTGGCCTTCCAAGAATTGGTCCTTTCCAGACACCGCCAGAGCTCCGAGAGGCAGGAATAGGCTCAAGAGGCAGGGGTCAATCCAGAGGTGCCTACAGGGACGCCAGTGGCAGGCTAACAACCAACGAGGTACAGCCACAGATCCAGCCACCACCACTTCCACAGGACAATCACAGTGACTTGGCTCTAGCACCGCCTACCAGGTAACAACTAGAGGCACCCTTAGGCGGGAAGCTAGCCTTATTTTCAGTAAACTGGCATTACATCACAGGAGACAAATGGATTTTACAGACAATAGACCAAGGTTACAGGTTTCACTTCCATACTCTACCAAAGAAGAGAGGAATGCCAAACCTACCTCCAAATCAGAAGACAGAAGCTCTAGAACAAATAACTCACTTACTAAGGATGAGAGCTGTAGAAAGGGTACCATCTATGGAACAAGGGCAAGGATTTTACTCCAGACTCTTCCTGGTACCAAGAAAAGAAAACCAATGGAGACCTATTCTCGACCTGTCCGCTTTAAACACATACCTCATTGTTCCAAAATTCAAAATGCTGACCTTACAGCAGCTTCTTCCCATGCTGGGCAAGGAGTCTTGGCTGGTAACTCTAGATCTCAAGGAGGCATACCTGCACGTCCCCATACGACCAAATTGCAGAAGATACCTCAGATTTCTTGCAGGATCAGAGCATTATCAATTATCAGCATTGCCCTTTGGCTTATCTACTGCACCCAGAGTATTCACGAAATGCCTGGCATCAGTAATCGCTCATTGCAGGCTTCAGGGAATTCAAATTTACCCTTACCTGGACGACTGCCTGTTACAAGCGGACAACAAAATCAAATTAACAAAAGATTTGGAAAGGGTCATTCATCTACTACAAGCCCTGGGATACACAGTCAATATAAAAAAGTCAAGGCTGATACCATCCCAAAGGATAACCTTCTTGGGTGCAGATTTGGACACAACAAAACAAATGGCATTCCTGACAGTAGAAAAACAGGAACAACTCCCTTTCTACTTCATGGCATTAAAAAAGCAGAACCAGCTAACAGCAAGAGAAGTCCTGCAAGCTCTCGGTTACATGGCATCCTGCATAATATTAATTCCACATGCCAGACTACATATGTGAAAGTTACAGTGGTACCTAAGGAATTTATGGTCTCCGCACAAGCACAGCCTAGAAACCCAAATTCCAATAATTCCATGCCTGAAACAAGAATTCCAATGGTGGGCCCAGGCCTGTCAATCAAACAAGGGACTGCCCTTCCACAGCACTCAACCAAGCCAGACCATCACAACAGACTCCTCAGACCTCGGTTGGGGGGCACACATGCTGGACAAGTGCATACAAGGCTTATGGACTCAAGACCAGCTGCACCTACACATAAATCAAAAGGAAATGCTGGCAGTAAAACTGGCAATTCAGGCATTCAGACCATTTCTTCAACAGGGTCAACTGCTGATAAGGAAGGACAACACCACAGTTATGTGGTACATCAACAAACAGGGAGGCACACATTCATACCCTCTATGCCGGATGGCAATGGACCTCTGGAATGTGGCACTGAGCTTCAACATTCAGCTACAAGCAATTTTTGTGCCAGGAAAAGAAAATATACTAGCAGACATCCTAAGCAGAACTGCCACGGATGCCCACAAATGGATGCTGCATCCGGACATCTTCAAAACCATTACAGGGAAATGGGGACTGCCAGAAATAGACTTATTTGCATCCCCACACAATCACCAACTGAAAAAATTCTGCACAAGGACGTACCACCCACTTGCTTGGAAAGTGAACTCCCTATCTTTCAGTTGGACAAACCTGACAGCTTATGCATTCCCACCTCTTCCTTTGATGCACAAGGTGCTACTGAAGATCAAAGAAGACCGTCCAAGGATCATCCTGATAGCTCCAGACTGGCCAAGGCAACATTGGTACCCATTACTGAGGAGTATGTCTCGGGAACAAATATGGCCTCTGCCCCTAGTTCCCTTGCTGTTAACACAGAACAACTTCAAAACCCTGCATCCAAACCTGAAAACACTGCAGCTGACTTCCTTGGAACATTGCATAAGACCAAATAACCCAGATTTTATCTCAAAGGGTTAAAGACATTATCTTGGAGGCTCGCAGACCCTCAACAAGAAAAAATTATTCAGCAAAATGGAAAAGATATTTCATTTGGAGTACTGCAAAAGGAGAGAATGTGTCACTGGTAAACATAGCTAACATCCTGGAATACTTGGCAGAGCTCTTCCACAACGACCTGTCCTATTCTTCCGTTAAGATTCATGCATCAGCTATTTCAGCAGAATACAACTTGGATCCTCCAGTATTTTCACATCCTCTGCTCAGGCAGTTTCTGAGAGGGATTAAAAATGTAGCCACCCAGGAAGCCGCCATTGCCAGCATGGGACTTGAACTTTGTGCTAGAAAAGTTGACACTACCTCCTTTCGAACCAGCAGCAACAGCAGAGTTACAGTACTTATCATGGAAAAACTGCTTTCCTGCTTGCAATCACTTCAGCAAGAAGGGTATCTGAGCTACAGGCATTAATGGCATACAGCCCTTCCTGATCTTCCATCAAGATAGTGTCCATGAGAACAAATCCTACTTTTATGCAAAAGGTGGTCTCCAGGGTATCTTTAAATCATGCTATCCACCTACCTACATTCTTCCCCAACCCACAAAACAGGGGAGAAAGACTTCTGCATATCTTGGATGTACATAGACCATTACGTTACTACCTGGACAGGACCAAGAGCAATAGAAAAACTGACCAGCTTACTGGTAGCATATGCAACAGGAATGGAAGGAAAAGCAATTTCAAAACAGACAATCTCTAAGTGGATAGGAAATTGCATTAGATTTTGTTACTCCTACCATGGAAAAAAAACTCCAGAAAACATCAGGCCTCACTCTACAAGGCCTACAGCCACTACCACAGCTTTTTTACGAGGAGTGGCTACCAAAGACATTTTAGAGGCTGCTACTTGGAGCTCCGTGCATACATTTGCCAAGCATTATAATTTACCTTTATACTCCAGATCCCGAGCAGGTTTTGCCACTGCTGTTTTGCAAGGGATCTTAACTACACCATAATCTATTTCTCCTCCTCCCCCAGTTTGGCTATGGTATTCTACCCATTTGTAAGGACTGCAGATGCATCCTTGAAGGACATAGTACAGTTTTGTACCTACTATAAATGTAGATGTCCGATAGGCATGCATCTGCAGTCAGGATTACCCACCCTCCTTCCCCTCTGTGGTACTCCTAGGGTATTTGCCCATCTTGTAGCTAGCTGGGGGGATCTATTATGGTGTATTTGTTTGTATATATGTACATACATGCTTATTTTTTGTTTGCTCTCTACTATTTGGAACCATTTGCATTTATCCAAATTTAGCCTTCCTAGAGGGCACCTGGCATCTGGGGCAAGAAACACTGAGGAAAATGGCGTCGGCTGATGCCTTTATACCCGAACAACTGCAGCTATGACGTCGGGTGAAGTGCGATACCAGCCGAGGCCAGACCCAGACTTTGGAATCCGGCCGACCGAGGGGCTGCCTGACGACAGGACAACCCATTTGTAAGGACTACAGATGCATGCCTATCAGACATCTACATTTATGGTAGGTACAAAACTGTACTTTCTTCGTGTTTCACTGTTGCAGTCATCGAACTTGGGTTATCTGCCTGCAGGTAGCAGTCAGTCGTCCTGAATTCCAGATTCTTAGTATTTCTGCATTGGATGCTGTCGCTTCTTCCGTGACGTCAGGTCGTCAGGGGTATAAAACAGGCAGCCAACGCCTTTAATATCAGTCTTTCTTGCTGAGGAGGAGCCAGAATCGGTTCATAAGTGCCGGTCAGCCGCTACCTGAAATTTTAATTTTCAAGTTTCTAATCCTGAAGTCTTCTAAAGCTAAGTACCCCGTTGGGGATCCTTTTTTCTTGCTCTAACGGATGTCAGAAAGTTAATAATTGTCTTGCCTATGGAAAGCAAATACCTCACAGAGATTTTCATTCTTACTGTCACCTGTTTAGGCCCAGACCACAATGTCTCTCGCTGTCGGTTTTGTGCCTTGTTTAACACCTGAACCATTCGTTGTCGGGCTATCTTTGTCGCTAAATTCTTTCGCACTCATTCTCCGTATTCAGAAATGGCTTCGATAAGCCGACCGACTACCGATCTTCTGAAAAAACATAGATAAAGACAAAGACAGACTGCATAGGTCCAAAACTGCTGACAATGCTTCCGTTAAGCTAGTAGTCAGTCAGCTGGTACTCAGTGAGGCGCCTTTGCAGTCCCTGATACCTGCTTCTGTAGATTCGCCGGCCTCTGCTGAGACCCATTTGCCACGAGATGCTTCTACAACTATGGAACCTGCGGAGATGGGTCCGGAGCCGCTCTGTAGGCACCGGCTTCTGAAGGTGTATTCTGACCTACCGTTGTTCAGATCAAACCAATGACTTTGTTTTTAACCAAAACTACCGAGTTTCTTAGGCCCAGAGTAAGCACTATGCCTAGAAAACAGACTACCAAAGCATATGCTCAAGCTCCCAGGCCACAAAAACAAATGCTTAGAATGGCTGAAGACCTCATCACCCTAATTAGAGAAAAACAGCCTTCCACTGCTAAAAGACAAAATTGCGTTTCCTAATGATTCCACAGACCAGGAGTCCGATGACTCTCACCTTTCTGATGATCAGGACATGCCCTTATCAGTATGAGGATGCAGAGGAATACATTCCCTCTGCCTCCCCTCCAGAGGATTTTTCTTTTGGGGAAATCTTGCATACTTTGAGAGCATTTCCGCTGGGGATGCCAAGACTATCCTCAGTCCAAGAGACTCAGAGAATTTTAGAGTTGCCTCAACACATGTCTCTAGCTATACCCCCTGTCCTGGATGTTGTAGGTGATGTTTTTATGGAATCCAGTCTTATTCCAGATACATTACCCCCGGCCCCTAGGAAACCTGACAGGTACTACAGAGTACCTGATTTCCACAAATTTCTCCAATAATCCTACTACTGATCCAGACAGCATTTCCCAGGGACCTAAATGTATTAAAGCTACTACAGCCAAAAATCTTACCCCTTCCGACAAGGATTCCAGAGCTTTAGACAGATGGGGTAAGAAGGTATATACCTCTGCAACTCTTGCCATCAGGGCATTGAATTTCCAGCTTCACATGTTGAAGCACCAGCAGCATGTTATGGAACTAATTAAACAAAAAAATTGTCTTACATCCAGATTGTGCAGAAAATAAAGATTTACAAGAGCTAATGCATTCTGCAAACCAAGTTAGTAAGCATACTTTGTAGTGTGGCTTTGCCGTAGAAGCGTCTTGCAGGGCTGCAGTCACTGGGTCTGTACTGAGCAGGCATGCTTCGCTGAAGAAACTAACATTGCCAGATCATGTCAAATCCAAATTACTAGACGCTCCTTTAAATAAGGACTGTTTCTTTGGCACCAAAGCAGAAGACGTTCTTAAAAAGATGGAAGAAAAACCTAAGTCTATGCAAACTGTCAAAGAATTCTTACAAGTGCAGCCACCTAGATTCAGTAGGCATTGGCCTTCAAAAAACTGGTCCTTTCCAGCCCCTTCCAGGCCTTCCCAGACCAAACCCAGGGGAAACAGGCCACACAGGCTATACAGTCTCAGGGTATGCAGAGATCTAAACAGTGGAGTGCCCCCACCTCCAAAATAGGGAGTGGTAAGCAACCCCCTTATGGAAAAAGTTCACAATGACTTTTCAGTTATCCTTCCCAGCCCTGCCTAATTACTTCTGCCTCTAGGAGGAAAACTTGCCCTTCATCCAAAAAACTGGACGTCCACTACTCAGAACCAATGGATCCTAAACATTGTATCCCAGGGGTACAAATTCTACTTCCATTCACTGCCAACCCCAAGCGGGTTTCCAGACCTTCCTCCAAACCAGTGGGCAGAGGCTCAAAAGCAAGTACTTTCCCTGCTCAATATCAGAGCTATTCAACCTGTACCAGTAGAACAAAGGGGTCTGGGTTTCTACTCCAGACTTTTCCTGGTGCCCAGATAAGAGGGCTCTTGGCACCCAATCCTGGATCTATCAATTCTCAACACCTTTCTGGTGGTCCCAAAATTCAAGATGCTTACCCTGCCACATCTTCTCCCCATACTAGACAATGATGCCTGGTTAGTCATTCTAAACTTAAAAGAAGCTCATCTGCACATCCCCATAAGGGAGTCATGCAGAAAATGTCTACGTTTCAGGGCAGGCTCTATGGACTATCAGTTCTCTGCACTTCCCTTTGGCTTATCTACTGTGCCCCAGAGTATTCACAGAGTGCCTGGCTCCAGCCATTGCATACTGCAGGCAGTGACATATCCAAATTTTCCTGTACTGGGACGACTGCCTGATTCAGGCGGACAGTCAGGAATTGCTACTTCAGCACCTGGCATGTGTAAAAAGCCTTCTCACTTCATTGGGGTACACCATCAATGAAAATAAATCACAGCTGGTTCCCAGTCAAAAGATTGTATTCCTGGGAGCAAGCTTGGACACAACTTCCCAGATGGCATTTCTCACTTCAGAAAAATAGATCTATCTGACAAACTACTTCAAACAAATGGCCGCCAGAACCCAGTTATCTGCAAGGAAAATACTATGGCCTCATGTATTCTGCGAATTCCATATGCAAGACTGCATATGAGGAAACGTCAGTGGTACTTAAGTCTTTGGTGCCAACATTCTTAGGACCTGGAAACAGTCATTCCTATCATACCTTGTCTAAGAACAGAGTTCCTTTGGTGGGCAGAAGCATGCAACCACAACAAGGAACTGTTTTTTACTCAATCCCTCGCCGCCCAACCCTGACAACAGACTTCAGACTATTCATGGGGGTCTCACATGGCAGGCAAATGCATTCAGGGCCACTGGAGCCCAGGGCAGATTCTCCTGCACATCAATCAGAAAGAGATGCTAGCTGTAAAGAATGCTCTGACAGCCTTCAAACACCTAATCCTTCCAGGACAACTGCTTATAAAAACAGACAACACTACAGTTATGTGGTACATAAGCAGGGGGAAACCAATTTTTACACACTCTGCAGGATAGCCATGGCCTTGTGGAAAACACAGCCTTGAACAACCAAGTGCATCTACAAGCTCAATTCCTGCCAGGCAAACCAAATTCACTGGCAGGTGACTTAAGCAGAAATCTCCTCGACCAACATGAGTGGAAATTGGAGCCCAACACCTTCAACCTTCTGATCCAGAGGTGGGGGACACCGGAGGTGGATCTCTTTGCCTCCCCCGTGAACCAGCAGTTGAGCAAATACTGCACCAGGAACCCTCAAAACAGGGTCTGGAAGGTGGCTGCCCTATCCTTTCAATGGGAAAACCTCTCAATTTCTGCCTTCCTTCCTCTGCCCCTTCTCTCAAGAGTACTACTCAAGATAAAACAGGACAGACCAAGGGCAGTTTTTTATTGCCCCAGTCTGGCCACACCAGCACTGGTATCCATTCTTTACGCAGCCTGACAACAGTGCCACACTGGCACCTTCACCAGACTCCTACCCTGTTGTCTCAGCAGGAGGGACAGATGTTGCATCCACAATTGCAAAGCCTAAACCTTGCAGCCTGGCTTATCCCTTGAATACCTCACCAGCAACCCTCAGCAAGCAGGTGCTGGACATCATTCTTGAATTCAGAAGGCCTAGTACTAGGAAATCCTATGTTGAAACGTGGAAAAAATATTGTTCTTGGAATCAGTCTCAAGGGAAGGACACAGCAGTGCCCTCCTTACCTGTAATCCTGGATAACCTAGCAGAGCTACTCTACAGAGACCTATCCTTCTCCATTAAGATTCATGCCCCTGCCATCTTAGCTCATTATAATACTGAGCCACCTCTATTTTCTCTCCCTCTCATCAAACAGTTCCTAAGAGGGGCTAACAACTTAAGGCCCCCTAGGAGAGCACTCACCCCTGCCCTGGGACCTTAACTTTTGTACTGGAAATGCTCACGCTTCCTCCTTTTGAACCTGCTGCATCAGCAGCGTTAAAATTCTTCTCTTGGAAGACGGCCTTACTTTTAGCAATAACTTCAGCAAGAAGAGTGTCAGAGTTACAGGCACTAATGGCTGTGGAACCCTTCATTATTTTCCATGCTGACAGGGTTTCCCTCAGGACTAACCTGTCCTTTATGCCTAAGGTGGTGTCCAGTGTGGCTTTAAACCAATCCATCCATTTACCAACCTTCTTCCCTAACCCTCAGAATAAAGGGGAAAAGATCCTGCACTCCTTGGATGTGCACAGACAGCTCAAGTTCTACCTTGACAGGACTAAGCCTTTCAGAAAATCTGACCAGCTGCTAGTCAGCTTTGCTACAGGGGTAGAGGGTAAGGCCATTTCAAAACAAACCATTTCCAAATGGATAGCACACTGCATCCATGTCTGCTAAAAGCACCATGGAAAACCTATCCCACAGGGGATCAGACCACATTGCACTAGGGCTACTTCCACCTTTACAGCATTTCTCAGGGGAGTCGCTACCAGGGACATTCTGGAAGCTGCAACCTGGAGTTCTGTACCCGCCTTCACCAAGCATTACCACCTACCTATCATTTCTAAATCTAGGGCTTGATTTGCTACAGCAGTCTTGCAAGACCTACTAGCCAGCCCTAACCCTTCTTGACTGCCTCCACCCTTCCTCAGCTTTGGGAATCAACCCGTGTGTGACTGCAACAGTGAAACACGAAGAACATAGTACAGTTGTGTACACTTAACATAAATGTAGATGTTAGCGTGTATTCATTGTTACAGTCCTGGTTTCCCTCCAGCCCCCTGGTTTTCTTTATCTTTCTTCCTCTCCTCTCTATGGCCATTCCTAATGACGCTGGTATTTACTTTTTACTGGTGGTGTTCCCCACCTTATACTAGCTCCCTATTTGGGGACTCCTAACATTTGGGGCAAGAAAAACTGATGTAATGGTGTCTGCTGCCTGTTTTATACCCCTGATAACCTGAAGTCATGGAAGAAGCAACAGCATCCGATGCAGAAATACTAAGACTCTGCTATTCGGGCTGACTGAGGGCTACCTGCAGGCAGATAACCCAAACGTGATGACTGCAACTGTGAATACACTTGAACATCTACATTTATGGTAAGTGTACACAACTGTACTTTAACAGAGTCTGATTTTCCATCAGGCTGTTGATACATTTCCATAACTGTGAAGTTGTTTTTTTGAGGTCAGTATTGTTGCATAGGAAGGTTGTAGAGGAATCGCTCTCTATTTTTGTTGTAGCCATTTGGCATTTGTTACTTAATGGCTGTTGTGTTTTTCATCACCTCCTTGGGTGATGTGTTTTCCATGATTTGTCACTGTGAGACTATTTCTTGATGAGTAGAAGTAGAACTTCGATATGGCACCAGGGCAAACCAAAACTCTGTTATATATTCGATATAAATCGATATATTTTTGCATCAAAGTATTTTGGAAACAGATTTAACTACCCAGAAATGTCATCGGATACCAATCCGACTACCGGAGTACATAAAAAAACACAAAGAAAAGGACAGAGAAAGGCAGTCGAGATCCAAAACCGATGACAAAGCTTCTCCTAAGCCAATCGCCGGTTTGCCGGTACTCAGTGAGGCACTTTCGCAACCCCTGATACCCGCTACCTTAGAGTCGTAGGCCTCTACCGACACCCATATGGAGTCAGGCATGCTGCAAGATACTCAAGGTATTGGACCGACGGATGTATCTCCCTCGGATGGGAACTGGAGCCACTGAGCAGGCACTGGCTTCTGAGGGTGTATTCAGACCTCAACATTTGTATATCAAACCGACAGCTGCAAGACAAAAGACAAAAACAACTTCTAAAACTAAAAAACTGACGCATGAGCCATGTGCACAGGCCTCTATACCTAAAAAACAGATGATCAAAATGGCTGAAGACCTTATTACCTTGATCAGGGTTACCCATCCTCCTCCAGATAAGAGGCCTGGGCAAGACACTGATTATGAATCTTCAGATCAGGTTTCTATTTTTTCTGATCAGGAATTATCTATACCACCCTATGAGGATTCTGATGCTGAGGAGTCTGTTCCATCTGCATCTCCTTCTGACGATTATTCATTTGGAGAAACCTTGCATACTTTGAGGGAGCATTTTCACTGGGAGAGTCAAGACTTCTCAGATTCAAAAAAGAGGCTCAGGGATTTCCTCCTTCTCCCTCAGCACAGGCCTTTAGCCGTTCCCCCTGTTTTAGACATTGTGGATGATGCGTTTTCTGAGTCTAGCTTGACCCCTGACTCCTTACCTCCAGCTTTCCAGTAAGCCTGACAGATACTACAGGGTCCCTGACTCACATAAATTTTTATTTAGAAACCCTGCTGCTGACCCTGAAACTAATTCACAGGGTCCAAAGGGAGTTAAGGCCTCAACAGCAAAACATCCTACCCCCTCTGACAGAGATTCTAAGGCACTGGACAGATGGGGGAAAAAAGGTTTATACATCTGCAACCTTGGCAACCAGGGCCTTAAACTGTCAATTTCATATGCTTACGTACCCAACAACATGTTATGGGATTGCTGAAACAGAAAATTATGTTGATTTCAGAATGTGCAGAAAATAAAGAATTGCTGCAATTATTGCATGCAGCTGAACAAGTTGTAAAGCATACTTTGTAATGTGGTTTTGATTCCTTAGAGGCCTCCTGCAGGGCCGCAGTTACTGGATCTGTGATTAGGAGGCATTCTTGGTTAAAGGAACAAAATTTGCCTGATCATGTTAAAGCTAAATTGCTAGATGCACCATTATGGCATGATTCTGTTTGGTATTAAGGCAGAAGAGGTTTTAAAGAAAATGTAAGACAAAGCTAAGTCTATGCAAACTGTTAAGACTTCTTGGAAGTGCAGCCACCAAGATTCAGTAGACACTGGCTTACAAAAAAATGGTCCTTTCCTGTGTCAGACAGAGCTCAAAGGGGCAAATCTGGATGCTCTCGGGGTTCCAGATACCAGGCGCAAGATTCATACAGGTCAAAGCAATGGGGCGCTTCCACCTACAAATCTGGAGGAGATGAAGTGCAAAAACCTACAGAAAACAATCCCAATGACTTCCCTCTGCCTGCACCAAGCACTTATCTTTCGGCAGCACCCATAGGGGGGAAATTAGCACTTTTTGCTCAGAATTGACAAGTGGATACTAAACATCGTATCACAGGGATACAGATTC
The DNA here is from genome assembly GCF_019279795.1 of Protopterus annectens. Taxonomy (NCBI): domain Eukaryota; kingdom Metazoa; phylum Chordata; order Ceratodontiformes; family Protopteridae; genus Protopterus; species Protopterus annectens. The sequence continues at coordinate 440,116,722 of NC_056743.1, forward strand.
CATTTCCACACTCTACCAATGGCAAATGGTTGGCCAGATCTGCCAAAAAATCAATGGGCAGAGGCACAGAAACAGGTTACGTCCCTCATGGATATGGGGGCCATTCAGACAGTACCAGAACAGGAAAAATGACAAGGTTTTTACTCAAGACTGTTCTTGGTACCCAGAAAGGACAAGGCCTGGTGGCCAATACTGGATTTATCGATTTTGAAAACATACCTGGACATTCCAAAATTCAAAATGCTGACTTTGCAGCAGCTTCTGCCCATGCTGGGCAAGAATGCTTGGCTGGTGACTTTAGACCTAAAAGAGGCATACCTCCATGTCCCAATAAAACAATTGTGCAGAAGATACCTCCGATTCAAGGCTGGCTTAATGCATTACCAATTCTCTGCACTCCCCTTTGGCTTATCTACTGCGCCCAGGGTTTTTACAAAGTGCCTGGCACCAGTAATTGCATTTTGCAGACAAAGAAGTATACAAATACATCCTTACTTGGACGACTGTCTCATTCAAGAAGAGAGCAAGGACACTCGTCTTTGACATCTGGCGTTTGTGAAAAGGCTTCTAACATGCCTAGGGTACACAATAAATGAAAAGAAATTGCAATTGGTACCCTCCCAAAAGAATAACATTCCTGGGTGCAAGCTTGAATACAGCTGCCCAGATGGCTTACCTCACGCCAAACAAGCAAAGGCAACTGACTACTAACTTCAAACTGATGGCAACAAAAACCCAGTCTTCTGCAAGACAAATTCTGCAGGCTCTGGGCTTCATGGCATCCTGCATCCTACTGATTCCATATGCAAGACTGCATATGAGGAAACTTCAGTGGTACCTAAAGAGTTTATGGAGTCAACATTCTCATAGTATGGAAACCATCATTTTTCTCATTCCCTGCCTGCAGCAGGAGATTCTATGGTGGGCAGAGGCATGTCACCAAAACATGGGACGGCCATTCACTCTACCCCCTGCCAGCCAAACCTTAACAGATGCATCAGATTATACATGGGGGCCCCACATGGCAGGAAGATGCATTCAGGGCATATGGACACCAAAACAAATACATCTACATGTCAACCAGAAAGAGATGCTAGCTGTTCAAAATGCCCTAACAGCCTTCAAGGACTTACTTCATCCAAGACAACTACTGATAAAGATGGACAACACCAGTCATGTGGTATATAAAAAGAAGCAAGGGGGCACACACTCATACCCCCTTTGCAGATTAGCCATGGCACTGTGGAACACAGAGTTGACCTCCCAAATTCAAGCTCAATTCCTGCCAGGAAAACCAAACACTCTGGCAGATGATTTAAGCAGAAACCTTATGGATCCTCACGAGTGGAAACTAAATGGGGGAGCCCAGACATAAATCTATTTGCCTCTCCTCAAAATTATCAGTTGAAAAGATTCTGCACAAGGACTTAACACAGACAAGCATGGAAAGTGGATGCCCTGTCCTTCAGTTGGAAAAACCTATCAGTTTACGCCTTTCCTCCTCTGCCTCTTCTCCCCAAGGTCCTCCTAAAAGTCAGATAAGAGAAACCAAAGATGATACTAATTGCCCTGGACTGGCCCTGCCAATACTGGTACCCAATCCTAGGGAACTTGTCTCAATACCCAGCTTGGACCTTGCCTCAGACCACAACTACTGTCCCAGCAAAACAATCAGATCCTGCACAATCAACTACAGACTCTGAACCTGGCAGCATGGCTGATCATGTAGTCATACAAACAACACCTCTCAGTAAAGCTGTGATGGATGTCATTTTGGAAGCCAGAAGGCCTAGTACTAGAAAATCTTAATGCTGACAAATGGAAGAGATTCTGTGCTTGGAATCGAGCACAAGGGACTGATACAGCAGAACCAAATATTCCTCGGGTATTGCAATACTTAACTGAGATGCCTGACAAAGGCCTATCTTTCTCATCAAGTGAAATCCATGCCTGTGCCATTTCAGCTCATTACAATACAGAGCCACCAGTTTCTCATCCTTTACTAAAACAGTATCTTAAAGGAGCAAAAAAATTAAGGCCTCCTAGAAGATCACCATTGTCTGCATGGGACCTCAATTATGTGTTGGAAAAGCTAACCCTGCCGCCATTTGAACCAGCTGCTACCGCTGATATAAAGTTCTTATCATGGAAAACAGCTCTGCTACTAGCAATTACTTCAGCAAAAAGAGTTTCAGAGCTACAGGCCCTCATGGCTGTAGGGCCTTTCATCATATTTTACTTGGACAGGGTATCTCTGAGGACAGATCCTACTTCTATGCCTAAGGTGGTTTCCAGTTTGGCTCAACCAAACAGTTCATCTGCCAACCTTTTATCCAAATCTGCAGAACAAGGGAGAAAGAGAATTCTGCATTCGTTGGACGTACACAGACAGCTAAGATTCTACTTCAGCAGGACTAAAGCTCTAAGAAAAACTGAGCAATTACTAGTGACATATGCCGCAGGATCAGAAGGCAAGGCTATTTCAAAGCAAACTATTTCAGTGGATAAGCCACTGCATCCGATGTTCTTCATCTCACATTGCTGCAGTCCTAACACTTGGGTAGTCCGCTGTCCCTCGGTCGGCCCGAATATCAGAGTATAAGGCTGACGTCGGTCAAGGCGCATTTGACTGCCATCAGAACGTCAGGGTACAAATGCGCATGACCGACGTCATATCCTCAGTCTTTTTTGCCGCATGGTCCGATGCAGAAGCAGTGTTGCAAGTGCCGTCATGCTCTGGAAATTTTTCGAATTCGGAGTTTCAGACCGAAGTCAGAGTTGGTTAAGTACCCGTTGAGGAATATTTTGTTTTCTTGCCTCAGTGGTTTACCGGATGTCAGAAAAGTGAATAACTGTATTTCTTGTGGGAAACAGATACCGCATAGAGATTACCATAATTTGTGTATACCTTGTTTAGGACCTGAGCACGACGTTGTTGGATGCCGCTTTTGTGCTAGGTTTAATAAACGCACTATAAAGCGGAGGTTGGATTGTGCAAGGTCGGTCTTTGGGAAGCGGTGCAATTACAAAATGCCGCCGGATGCTCCGCCGCTTCCTCAAAGAAGCGCAAGGACAAGGCAGTTAAACCTAGGTTAGAGGAGTCGTCCGAACTGGACGCCAGTTCTTTAGAGGTGTCAGTGGAACCGGTGGTTCCGACGGAGGCCTCTCTGGAGACCCAGGGAGAAACTTTGATTTTACAGGATGTGGCCTCCCAGGAGGCAGGGCAGGCTGTAGGGGCTTCTCAAGTAACTGTACTCCCCTCCCTTCCTAAGGGGGCTAGGCCCTCTCTTTCTGCTTCCAAGGCTTCTCCTAGAGGCAGGTCTAGTTTAGCTTCTGTGGGTGTCACTCCCAGTTCTTCAGGTGCTGTGCCCAAGAAGCACATGCTCAAAATGGCAGAGGATTTAATTACTTTAATTAGAGGCTCTATGCCCCCTCCTGATAAGAGGCCTAGGATGGAACCTGTGCTGGGGGATTATGAGCAGGCTTCGGATGTGTCTGAATCTTCGGCTGAAGACTTGCAGGAGTATTCTCATTATTCTGATTCTGATGTGGATGATTCTACTCCTTCTGCTTCTCCTCCTGAGGATTTTTCTTTTTCAGAGACCCTTCACTCCATGAGAGAGCATTTTAAATGGGAAGGTCAGGATTTCTCTGATTCCAGGAAAAGGCTTAGGGAATTTTTGTTTTTACCTCAGCATAGGCCTTTAGCTATACCTCCTGTTCTGAATGTGGTGGAAGATGTGTTTGCAGAGGCTTCTCTTAATCCTGATTCTTTGCCTCCTGCTCCTGTTAAACCGGATAGGTATTACAGGGTGCCTGAAGCTCATAAGTATCTTTTAAGAGTCCTAGGGCAGACCCAGAAACTGTTAGCCAGGGGCCTAAGGGTGTTAAGGCTTCTGTTGTCAAGAATCCGTTCCTGCAGATAAAGAGGCCAGGGCCTTGGATAGATGGGGAAAGAAAGTTTATACTTCTTCCACTCTAGCCATGAGAGCTTTGAATTGCCAGTTTCACATGTTGAAATATCAAAATTATCTCCTTTCTCAGTTGAAATCTAAGGTTGATGCTCTGGCGGAAGGTATTGACTGTAAAGAGTTACAAGATTTAGTGCATGTTTCTGAACAGGTGGGTAAGCATTCTTTGCAATGTGGTTTTGATGCTGTACAGGCCTCGCCTAGGGTGGCTGCCACTCGGTCAGTTCTTCAGGCATGCCTGGCTGAGGGATCAAAATTTATCTGACCATGTTAAAACTAGGATTTTGGATGCCCCTTTGCAATCTGATGTCTTGTTTGGTTCTCCTGTTGAGGCAGTTTTAAAGAAAATGGAAGACAAGGCTAAGTCTATGCAGACTGTTAAAGATTTTTGCAGGTTCAGCCTCCAAAGTTTAGTAGAAATTGGCCTACTAAAGGGTGGACGATCCTTCTTATGATTCCCAGTCTAGGGGTAGATCTAGACGTGGCAGGGCAGAGGTCAGGGCTCTTTCAGGCCCAGGACAGGGAGTTCTCCTGCACAGTCTTGAGTGAGGGCAGGGGTCAGTCCTTTCGTAAACAGACCCAATGACCTACCTTTTCAGCTGCCAGAACCTTCTCGCCTGGCAGCACCTTTGGGAGGAAGGTTGGCACTTTTCAAAGAAAATTGGAGTTTGATTACCCAAGACAAATGGGTACTGGATATCGTACATCACGGTTACAGGTTTTATTTCCATACCTTGCCTCCTTTCAAAGGCATGCCAGACATTCCTCCTCAACAAAGAATAGAGGCTCACAAGCAAATTTCACTGCTACTCCAAATAGGGGCCATACAGCCGGTTCCTATGCCAGAAAGGGGCCTAGGATTTTATTCTCGCCTGTTCCTAGTCCCAAAGAAGGGGAACACGTGGAGACCAATTTTGGATTTGTCTATCCTCAACACTTATCTGGACATTCCCAAGTTCAAAATGTTGACGTTGCAGCAGCTTTTACCTCTGCTGGGCAAAGATCATTGGATGGTAACTTTGGATCTCAAGGAGGCTTACCTTCATGTTCCTATCAGACTAAGTTGCAGGAAGTATCTGCGTTTTCGAGCTGGGACTTCTCACTATCAGTTCTCTGCATTGCCCTTTGGCTTATCTACTGCGCCCAGAGTGTTTACGAAAGTTCTGGCTCCAGTGATAGCTTTCTTCAGGCTAAAAGGAATACAGATCTATCCTTATTTGGATGACTGCCTGATTCTGGCTCAAGGAAGGGAAGAGCTTCTTCATCATTTGGAATATGTGATAGCAGTGCTAAGATGCCTGGGGTATTCTGTGAACGAAATAAAGTCCAGTCTAGTACCCTCTCAAGACATGTGCTTTCTGGGTGTGAGACTGAATACAGCATCCCAGATGGCCCTTTTAACCCCGGACAAACAAAAGAGTCTATCCCTTTACTTCCATCAGCTATCTCATCAGTCCGGGCTGACTGCAAGGACAGTCCTTCAAGCCTTAGGGTTCATGGCATCTTGTATTCTGGTGCTTCCCAATGCCAAACTGCATATGAGGAAGCTACAATGGTATCTCAAAATGTATGGACACAGCACTGCCAGAATCTGGACACTGTCATTCAAATAATACCTTGCATTCAAAAGGAATTTTTGTGGTGGGCTCAGGAATGTCACCTAAACAAGGGACTCTCTGTGACCCGCCAGAGGCGAGTCAGATTTTAACAACAGATGCCTCAGACATAGCTTGGGAGCTCATCTAAATGGAAAGTGGATACAAGACAAGTGGCCTGCCAGACTACAACATCTACATATCAACATGAAGGAGATGTTAGCAGTCCAGTTTGCATTAATAGCTTTCAAGGATTTACTTCTTCCAGGGCAGGTGTTGATTCTAACAGACAACACAACTGTCATGTGGTACATCAACAAGCAAGGGGAACACATTCTTATCCTCTATGCAGGCAAGCAATGATTTTGTGGGAGACTGCTCTCAGTTTACAACTAAGTCTTCAGGCAAGGTTTCTGCCGAGAGCACAGAACTCCTTAGCAGATGTGTTAA